>NC_061074.1:8613381-8656226 GCF_021917145.1 Hypomesus transpacificus | reverse complement strand
ACACACTTATCCACACACCCATCCAAACCTACGCACACACATGGCCGCGGGAACTAGGGGTACTGAGGGGGCTGCAGCACCCCCTGACAGCACGAGAATTTAAATTAATATGACTTAAAAATCCACCACTGTGGCACAGCTCTGCAGTAGCGGACTGGCAATCGGGAGCACCGGGAGAAGAATAACGAAGGAAAACCAGGCTAAGAAACGTAGGGTGGGGCTGAAAAATTAAGAGACAAAGAATTCATCTTCACTAGACAAGGTTTTACCAATTGAAAAACGGTTATGTTTATTTTACATAAAGCTCAACTATTTTGCGCTCAAATAAAGGCCCAAAAATTTGACTCGCATTAAGATAGAACAGCCAAACCTGCATCACATCGAACACTGACTATGCTTGCATTAGCAGGGCAGCTGTGGTGGCGTATATGGGGGCCAGTTCTGGTGGGCCGGTCTGGATCAAAGTCCAGGGCCTATCTTTACTCCCAGTCTGTCCCTGCCGCCCTGCAACATTAAGGCCCTCCCAGCACCCCCCTGATAAAATATGTTCCCGCAGCTATGCGCACACATGCACACACACACAAACATCCAAACCTACCCACACACAGGTACACACACACACACACAAACATAAGCATCACCATCATGCACAATATGTGTCACCTCTCAATGATGGATGGTTGAATGGATGCATGGATTGACTGAGTAACTGATTGATTGTGTCTCTCCCTCCTGCCCACCAGGGGTGTCACAGTGCCAGTCCAGTCCGTGTGGGCGTGGTGCGACATGTCAGGAGACTCCAGAGGGGCACCGGTGCCTCTGTCCCCCCGGGTGGATGGGCCGAACCTGCCAGCTGGGTCAGTAGGATGTCTGACACAGTTCTAGAACACAGCGGAACACTGTGGACCAGTTCTAGAACACAGCGGAACACTGTGGACCAGTTCTAGAACACAGCAGAACACAGGACAATTGAATGGAACCTTGCTGCAGAGTGTCTGGGATGACATTTGGCTCCTTAGGAACGACAGTACACATTTGGAGCCATCCTCTGAATGCATGAGTTATGCACTCTCATGCTCTTTCACTGCCACTGTATTCATCTTGGTGTTCCTACATGATACTGTTATATTGAGCCAAGTCACCCCGAGGTTGGATCTCTCCGCTTGGATTTATAATGAAAGATGGTCTACACACACACAGTCACACACACACACAATCATACATACAATGCACATCCACACACAGAGGACACGCTTGGGGGATATAATAGTTAAGGGAGATATTATTTCATGATGACAGTATCCCACTATTCCCTCTGTTAGAGTTATATGTCACTTTGACACCTGATAATCCCACACAGATACACTTCATAGCCCAGAGATATACTGCTCCCCCTTCCCACACACACCACACACACATAAACCACGGCTCCTCACAAGAGGTAGAAACCAACCGAGAATTGCCCTGACCCAAACAGTCTTTTCCCCCCTCTCTCTCCTTCCCTCCTTCTCTCCCCACCTCCCTCCCTCCCGCTCTCTCTCACACCCTACATCACTGTCTGTCTGTCCCTCCCTCTCTCTCTCTCTCTCTCTCTCTCTCTCTCTCTCTCTCTCTCTCTCTCTCTCTCTCTCTCTCTCTCTCTCTCTCTCTCTCTCTCTCGTCCCTCTCTCTCTCTCTCTCTCTCTCTCTCTCTCTCTCCTTACCTCCCTCCCCCCCCTCTCTCTCTCCTTACCTCACACTCTCTCTCTCCCTAGCTCTCTCCCCCCCTCTCTCTCTCTCCCCACCTCCCTCCCTCCCGCTCTCTCTCACACCCTACATCACTGTCTGTCTGTCCCTCCCTCTCTCTCTCTCTCTCTCTCTCTCTCTCTCTCTCTCTCTCTCTCTCTCTCTCTCCCTCTCTCTCTCTCCCTCTCTATCTCTCTCTCTCTCTCTCTCCTTACCTCCCTCCTTCCTTCTCTCTCTCCTTACCTCACACTCTCTCTCTCCCTAGCTCTCTCCCCCCTCTCTCTCTGAGCCCTTCCCAGCTCAGTCCCCTCTATGCTGTGGATCTGTGAGTATCCCTTCCTTCAGGCTCTTTCTATCTCTGCTCTCTCTTTATGCTCTCTCCCGGTCTCTCCTGGGAACTCTCGTTCCTGTAAAACATCTCAGTGGGACTCGACATCACAGGAGTAGGCTTTGGATCACCTTACTTGACCACTTCCTCCCTCCTCATTCAAGGTGTCACATTTTCATTCTTCCCCCTTCCCCCTCCTGTCAGATGCTATCCCCAGGGAGAACATGGGAAGAATGGGTGTGTGGGGAGACACAGAACACAGAGAATAAGAGGTGAAGAGAGTCAAGTTGAGAGATGAAGGGAGGGAGGGAAAGAGAGGTAGACAGATTCAGTCATGTAAGTTGGAGTTTCGAAATGTGTATGAACCGTGGGAACCCAACACAATGTAAAACTGGGCATGCGTTCACTTAAATAGTCCTAAACGGATTTTGAATCACCTCTGTGAGGTTTTCATCGTAGAAATCTCATTCCCTCATTCTGTTGTGTGTGTGTGACATCCCTTTGGGCGTGGATACCCAAATCTGTCGGCTTCTCATCTCTGACGAGCACACATTTCTGTCACCCAGCCGACGGTTTGAGCTGTGAAATGACTGCTTTACCACGGCATTGAAAGCTTTATTGCTTTTCTTTCTCCCGACAGTTTGATGTGATTTGGGCCAGGTACAAACGCACAGATGAAATGAGTAGCTGTAAGGTGTGCTTGGAAAACACACCCGCGGATACATGATGAAAAGCAATATATATGAGTTGTGTTGTTTACATCTCAAATGAAATCTTGAACAGCGTCAAGGTCGGCTCTTTGTTCAATTCAGGATTGACGGTTATGAGAATGTCTCATGCATGGAACGTCTCTCTCTTCTCAGACACCAATGAGTGTGAGATGGACGTGTGTGTCCACGCACGGTCCTGTCGCAATCTGATTGGTGGATACCTTTGTGACTGCCTACCAGGATGGACGGGACCTGACTGTGACATCAGTGAGTATAAAGAACTTCTATGACGTCTGACATTTCCACTCGCTGTTCCACGATGAGCCACCATTGTGAGAAAACCGAACGTCATTCGATGTTGTTGCTAGCCTTGTGAGCTGCAACATGTGGTTTGAATACACCCTTTTACGGCCAGGGGGATATTACATGTCTGAAAGTGTGTGATTGAGAGTGGTGTTATCCTCTCTGTGCTCTTTAGGGGACAGCAGCTGCCAGGGGCTGTGTCTCAACGGAGGTGGATGTGAGGTAAGAGGGTTTCCTGGGTGTACTTCCTGTTTTTTTAGGGACGCCTTGTCCGCTTGACTGTCTGCATCATACTCGGCCTGCTTGTGTGTCCTCGTGGTTTGTGCGAGGGTCATACCCAATATTCTCTCTCCTCACCTGAACCCAAGTTCTCGGTCATTGGTGGGAAGGAACCATGACTCGCTCTGAACACGGCCTTTCGTGGTGACCAGTTGGCCAGCCTCTATAAAGATTCGTCGTGACCTGACCTGACCTCTCTCTTCCTGTTCCCCCCAGGACCTGGTGTCAGGGTCAATCTGCCTGTGTCTGCCAGGGTTCACTGGGAAGCACTGTCAGAACGCCCCCGGCCCCTGTGACAGCGCCCCCTGTCTACACGGAGGATACTGTGTGGAGGAGGCCGGCCGCACGGCCTCCTGTAGCTGTGCGGCGGGATACACTGGACCTTTCTGCCAGGTCAGCTGGCTCAGACAACGCAGCATGTCGTGTTTCCACTTGGATTGTCGCTTAAAACGTGGAAAAAGGAAATGAGCTCAAAGGGGGTGGCCCCCTCCCAGCGACTGTCACCTCTAAACCGGTGTCTCGTTACTTGTCTCTCTAGGTGGTGGTGGTGGATCCGTGCAGTCCTAACCCCTGCCAGCAGGGGGTGCCATGCCGGAGCACGGACGGGGGGTACGTGTGCGGCTGCCCCGAGGGGTACTATGGCAACGAGTGCACGAGCCTCAAGGATCCCTGCCATGGCCAGCACTGCCCAGGTACGTGCCAAGTGCAGAGTGTGTGTTTGGGACTTTTAAACATCCAGAAACGTGACGCTGTACCCCGCACATCCGACAATTGGTCCACTTCCTACTGAGCTGACCTCTCCCTGAGTTTGACCCCCTTACCCTTGGTCAACTACGGTTGCCATCGGCTGCTCCATTGTCAGCCAAGATTATTATGGGTTGGCCCCCTGTGAGCTAAGTAGGATGTGGCCCCTAATTGTGTTGTTGGTCTAAAATGTGTCCAAAGTTTTCCTATTCCCCTCTCATCCTCTCCCCTCTGCTACCTGACAGGCGCCATGTCGGACCCTGCTCGTGGAGGTTTCAGCCTCTACATGGTGCTGGTGGGCGTGTCCGCCTTGGTGACGGCATGCGGCTGCGCGGCCTGTGCCCTCCTCCTCTCCCGTCTGCACCGGCGGCGGAAGAAGCAGCAAGGAGGCCCTCCGGAGGAAGAGGCCATCAACAACCAGAGAGAGTTTGTCACTCTCATCCGAAACCTGGACCGCCCCTCGCCCCTCCTGGCCCCTGTGGGCCCCCACACCTCCGTCCCCGCCCCCCCCGAGCTGCTGCGAGGAGATTGAGCTGACCCTGCCCCCTTCGCCAGTCCCCTCGCACTCCTCCCCGGCCCTCAAACCCTCCCATGCCCACAAACTGGACATCTCCAACCTGGAGAGGGAGAAACTAAACCGCATCCACTACGCAGACAACCAGGAACTGGAGGTGTGACTTGTGGAGCCTTTGAACTCCCAGACCCCAGTCTGTTTGTTTTGCACCCAGCAGGTCTCTCTCTGGGGTCTAACCCCAGTCTCCGGTGCTGTGCCATTGCTGCATTACTTCCTGTGGTGGTGGTGGGTGACCCTAGTCTGACCACTCCCTGAGTTTGACCCCTTACCCTTTGTAAGATGAGATTGCCATTGGCCGCTCTACTGCCAGCCAAAACTATTATGGGCTGACCTTCTGTGAGCTAAGTAGGATGTGGACCCGTAATTTTGTTGTTGGCCTTGATCCTATTTTAGAGCGCAGCCTTGCCAATGGGGAGAGAGATGGCATAAATCTGAACTATGACCTCTGACTTCATCCTGAACTCAGAACTAGTCTGATGTGGGCCTGTGCAGTGTGTATGTGGCCTGTCTCTTTGCCCCGTTTCACCCTAGTCCTGGTGGAGATCACATGGGACCCGTTCCCCTAATGCGATTGGACCAGCCTGCACCAGATAAGCCTGGCTTCCTGTACGGTCTGGGTGTCCAGCCTGAAAGTGTGTTCCAGTGACAGAGGGAGAGGGGGGAAGGTGGGGGTCTCATTCCATGAAGGATGAGTTGATCTGAAGGATCAACTCACATGCTTAAATTTTAAGTGTAGGTGTTTGTTGTTGTTCTGTGTTTCTTGTTTCGTTGTTTGTTTGACTATGTGTGTGTGAGTGTGTGTGAGTGTGTGTGTGTGCGCGCGCATATATGTCTATTACTTGGGGGAGCGAGAGAAGATAAAGCATTAAGAAATGAAAGAATCACATTTACTAAATCAACACATTTTAAATGGTGCCCTTTAGTAAAGAAAAACAACACCCAGAGAGATAAACAAAATAGAAAATGCTCTCAAAAATGTTCAGAAATAAGTTTTAACTTTAGGAATGAACTGAATTCTAACACTACACTGTTGCCTGCATGGTCTCTGTAACAAACTCTGTTCAAAGATGTATGATTTTTATACCTTTGTGTAAAATAGCAATGTTGTATATTTGTTGTACATATTGATACTGATCTTTTTGTACTGTGGTTTGGTCTCCGAATGTTTTAATCATTGCTTTTTGTTCTCTGTCCCCTTCCATATGTCTGAGAAGACCAGCTAATATGGATTGTGATTAAAGTGCATTTAACTGATAAAGATGTGTGTGTATCTTCAATCCAACCTGTGTATGTGTGTGTGTGCGTGTGTATATGTGTGTGTGTGTGTGTTATGTCTGTTCACTATGACCTTGCTTTTGTTATCCCATCATGGCTTTCAGCTACTGTGATTGTGTCACTGGGTCAGACTGCACACGCACATTACTTCTCAGCAATCATTTAAATCAAAGACGCGCACACACACACACGCACACACACAGATTCTGACTGCCTGTGGACCACCTGGCTGGCCTCCATGTTTCAACTGATGTCAGAGCCAGTGAAGTCCCCAGTTCAGCCAACTGAGAGTATGAGAGTGTGTGTTTACGTGTGTGTGTGTGTGGGTGTGTGTGAGTGTGTGTTTACGTGTGTGTGTGTGTGTGTGTGTGTGTGTGTGTGCGTGTGCGTGTGTGTGTGTCTGTATAAAGGTCGTAGATGCCTTCGGTTTGTCCGTAAACTGAGAGAGATAAAAGAGAGTGATGTTTTGATGGTGAGAGACAGAAAGTGAGCGAGAGGTCACAGGGGTGGAGAGGCTTATGAGTATGACGAATGTGACCTTTGACCTGCTGGAAATGACCATGAGCTTCCTGTCCCCACCCTGACCAGAAGGAAATGTAGGAAATAGTGTGCTCTTACCATCTCTCTCACTCTCTCTCTCCTATCTCTCTCTCACTCACCTCTCTGTCTCTCTCTCTCTCTCTCACACTCACTCTCTCACTCACTCACCTCTCTCTCTCTCTCTCTGTCACTCTCTCTCCTCTCTCTCCTCTCTCTGTCTCTCTCTCTCCTCTCTCTCTGTCTCTCTCTCTCCTCTCTCTCCTCTCTCTCCTCTCTCTCTCTGTCTCTCTGTCTCTCTCTTTCCTCTCTCCTCTCTCTCCTCTCTCTGTCTCTCTCTCTCCTCTCTCTCCTCTCTCTCCTCTCTCTCTCTGTCTCTCTCTCTCCTCTCTCTCTCTCTCTCTCCTCTCTCTCTCTGTCTCTCTGTCTCTCTCTCTCCTCTCTCTCCTCTCTCTCCTCTCTCTGTCTCTCTCTCTCCTCTCTCTCTCTCACACACACACACTTTATTGCAGGAACCCCTTCACACCTGCTGTGACGGTCAGGATGTGAAACTAAAACCCTCCCTCCAGAATGCATCCAGTGGGACAGCGCTCTGGACATTACGTTTTAATTGATGAACATATTGATGCATGATTTCTAACACAGTTCACAGTGTTAGATCCAGTGTTTCAAGTCCATCTGTGAATGTTTGTGTGTTAGTTTTCATCTAAGTCTTATCTTAAATCTTATCTTAGTTTTGCATCTTAGTTTTTGCCTTCTTGTGATGGGTGTGAATCATTGAATTAGTCTGTTTCATGGGGACCCAGAACATTTTGTATCATCCAGGTGGTTTTGAGGAAAAGTATTTTAAGTATGGTAATCACATTTTAAGTTAATGCAGCAGGGCAATGTGATACAGAGGAATAACAAATAAATCCGTGTGAATATCAACAATTTCTTGTTAACATGCACAATCATGACTCATGCAGAACAAGACATGTAATCGACTGCTCCCTTCTGGTCGTTAGAGGTAGTGCATGCAGTTTCTGTTCGAGATCACTAAACTTCCTCTGTTGGGACACAAGGAGGTGTGACAAGATTTCGGCTGCAATCGCCGAGTTGAACAATCTGAACGGAATACCCAAGTGTTTGTTGTTGGTTTACAAAAACTGGTAGGTATTCAAATATTTTAGTTTCTGATCACACACATGTATTTCTCAATACCCTATCTTCACCTCAAATGTAGCAAGTTGGCTAGCTTAGTACGTTATTGTTCTACGACATAGAAAGCTAGCATTAGCTAGCTAACTGAGGCCTAGTTAATTTTGCAGTAGCTAGCCAGGTAGCCTTAGCTATAATTAGCTAGCTAGCTACTTGCAGCATTGCATGCTTTTTCTGATTGTCTGTCTAACAGCATATACGTAATAGTTTACATTCTAAATATGGTTTTATAGTTGTATGTATTAAAGAAAGCAACATTATTTAGAAATTATATGCAAAATGGTTTCCCTAGTCCCCTCAACCTCACCAACCAGCTGCATGGTGTTGTGGCTTTAGCTGCTAGAGCTAGCTAGCTAGCTTGGTTACAGAGCACTAACTTACTCAGTACGTTAGATATGTAGTTACCACACTACCCGTACTAAACTAAAACGCTATCAGTTTATGGTCTTGAAGGACCTAACGTTATTTCTTTACCGAAAAGTCATGTGATTCAGAGAAATTAAATATTCCTATAAGTTCAGCGTGTGTTTGGACCTAGCGCAATGGCCAAATGACCAGTTCGTTTACATTCTTATGACAAGTTATCCATGCCGGGCAATTAAGGGTGATACAGGTTGTGGGGCAAAGCCCAGACTTGAGATAGAGGAGCACACACACCCATCCTCTGATTTATTTCGTGTTTCCTTCTCTTACCCCCCCCCCCCCCCACACACACACACACACTCACACTCACTGACCCCCATCTCCACAGCAACCGTGCCGCGCCGCGCCCCCACCCCGAGCGGTGCCGTCATGTGGCAGGAGGCCCGCAAGCACGAGAGGAAACTGCGTGGCATGATGGTGGACTACAAACGACGCGGCGAGCGCCGGCGAGAGTACTACGAGAAGATTGTAAGACCCGTCCCTCTGGATGTCACTCTGAGAATGTGATAAGTGTCCCCTCTGCTCACTCTCTGTCTGTCTCTCTCTCTCTCTCTCTCTCTCTCTCTCTCTCTCTCTCTCTCTCTCCATCTCTCCACTGCAGAAAAAGGACCCGGCTCAGTTCCTTCAGGTTCACGGCCGGGCCTATAAGATCCATCTAGACTCTGCTGTTGCGCTCGCCGCAGAAAGCCCCATTAACATGTGAGGAAAACAGACACACACACATACACACACACACACACACAGCCCACACTGTGTGATTACTCATGTGTCATGCCCTTCTGTCTAGGATGCCCTGGCTGGGAGACGCCAATAACATGATTGACAGGTTTGACGTGAGAGCTCACCTTGATTACATACCCACCTACACTCCTCCACTGCTCAGCACAGTGTAAGTCGGCCTCAGAGAAAATACTTTGGTTTGCATAGGAACAAATGGTGAGGGTGTGTGTGTGTGTGGCTCTAATTTGGTGTACTGTATTCCATTGTGGTTCTAGCACTCCGGAACAGGAGTCGGAGGAGAGGAAATGCAACTATGAGCGCTACCGAGGCCTGGTGCAGAATGACTTTGCTAACAGTGAGTTTCCACTGGCCTTGTTATTCACACAGGACCCTCCTGTGGACGGCAGGCGGTTCATCTGCTGTCTCCTGGGTCCTAGCTCCCGCTGGGTATATTTTGCTCATGTTGTGTCTGTGCTCTGTCACCCTCCCTGCAGTCTCTGAGGAGCAGTGCTTGTACCAGATCTACGTGGACGAGCTCTACGGTGGCCTGCAGAGGCCAAACGAGGACGAGAAAAAAAAGTACGCCCCACCGTCTTCACAAACAAACGAGTGCTCTGTCCTCGTCTATCGAGTTGGTTGGTATTCAGTGTGTGATACTTTCTCTTCGCTGAGCAGGCTGGCTGAGAAGAAGGCCACCATTGGCTACACGTACGAGGACAGCACCGTGACGGAGCCCGACGGCCAATCAGAAAAGGGAGAAGAGGACGACTCGGAGAACAGCGAATCAGAGGAAGACGAGGGCATTCCCGACATCGGTGAGGAAACTTTTGCGTGGGGTGGTTAGTGTAAATCCACGCTTTGATATTGAACATACTGTTGGAGTTTAACATAGCTCAGTCCTAACCTTAAATGTGTGTGTGTGTGTGTGTCACAGATGTGGAGGTGGATGTTGATGAGCTGAACCAGGAGCAGGTGTTGGACATAAACAAGATGGCCTCACCGTATGGCATGGCAGAAGGAGACTTTGTCAGGTTAGTCTGTCACCCTCGCCGTCACTGGTCCGATGTGAAAGAAAAAAAATGCAACACTGTACCCAGGAAGTGACCTATGACGTTGTCCAATAGGATGCTGAGGAAGGACAAGGAGGAAGTGGAGGCCATCAAACATGCCAAGGCCCTGGAGGCAGAGAAGGCCATGTACTCTGTAAGACTGGAACCGTGTGTTTGTGCGTGTGTGTGTGCGTGTGTGTGTGCGTGTGTGTGCGCGTGTGTGTGCGTGTGCGCGTCTCCCTCACTGTGTGTTTGATGTGTCACAGGGTCGTCGTTCTCGCAGACAGAGGAGGGAATTCAGAGAGAAGAGGCTGAAGGGCCGACAGATCAGCCCCCCCAGGTACCTGACCCCCCCTTCCCCCCCCCCCCCCTGCAGAACACAGCCTGAACACCTGACTCCCCCCCCCTCCCCTGCAGAACATAGCCTGAACCCCTGGCCGCTCTCCTGACTGGCTCCTTCACCCTCTCCCCCCTCCTTCAACACTTCCTTTTTTTTTTTACCACAAACCAATGGGAGGGCATCGAGTCTAAATGCCACACGTGTGTTTGTCTGTTCCAGCTACGCCAGAAGGGACAGCCCCACCTACGACCCCTACAAAAGGTGAGGACCTCCCACTGCTCTTGCCACGCTCAGCTGCTGTGGATGCCCCGGGCAAGATGGCCGCCAGCGCCAGGTGCTCATCCTTCCTCTCTCTCTCACCCCCTCTCTCCACTCAGACCTGAGTCCGAGTCCAGCTCCGAGTCCCGGTCTCGCTCCCGGTCGCCAGGCCCAGAGAAGATCACCTTCATCACCAGCTTTGGAGGAAGTGACGAGGAGGCTGCCGCCGCCGCTGCCGCCAACCAGGCTCCGCCTACTGCCCTCCCCCCCGTCAACTCGCAGCACCACCCCGCAGGTCATAGCAGGGGCTCCCGGTCGGTAACTTTCCCCTTCCTGGCTTCTCATTGGTTGTGTTCTACTGTCACTCATTTTGCTGTCCAACCAAATTACCTCAGTAGATGTAGATTGCCAGATGGGTGCTTGTATGGTTGGCGGGTGTGATGGAGCTGAGATGGTCAGACCAGTCTGTTGGATCCTCTTAGCCATGTAGTGAATTAGCCTACAGAGAAAGATCACAGTTTGAGCTATGCATGTCGCCCCCAGCAACAAGCACAAGTCAGACGTGCGTGTGTGTGAGAGAGAGACACTGACGCACATTCAAGAATGATGGGACTGCATGACATGATGTTCTGCGTTGTTGGCTAAAGCTAAAGCACCCTGGATGGGCTTGCTTTTCCCACCGTTAGTTGATCACCTGTTTCCACTCTTGACTGTGATTGGCTGTGCAACACCAGCAGCTTAAAGTACGCCGCACCACGGAAGACAACCTGAATCTGAATCCCGTTTTTTTTTTTTTTTTTTTTACTTTGACGGAACTCCTGAGTTCTATGAGCCTGTGGGGCGTGTCCTAACATCCCCGTGTGTGTCTGTCTCTCCAGCAGACGAAGGTCGTCCTCCAGCCACTCCTCCTCCTCCTCCTCCTCACGCTCCTCCTCGCGCTCCTCCTCCTCGCGCTCACGCCGCGGCCGGCGGGGTCGGGGGGGCCGGGACGGCGGCGGGCGCCGCTCCCGCTCCGGCTCGCGCTCCAGGCGGCGCTCGGACTCGCGCTCCAGGGGGCGGGGCAGCAACGGAGGGGGCGGGAGCCGGAGGAGGTACAACCGCACGCGGTCGCACTCCAACGACCGGGAGAGGGACCGAGAGCGGGAGAGAGAGAGGGACCGAGAGCGGGAGAGAGAGAGGGACCGAGAGAGGGAGAAAGAGCGGGAGAGAGAGAGGGACAGGGGCCGGCGCTACTCTGCTCGTAGACGAACACGGTAAGACTTTTGGCGGCCGGTAACAAAACATGGTTAACTGGAACATGTGTGTGTGTGTGTGAGAGAAAAGGCATGTTCCTCTGTAGAAGGTGTGGTCCTGGATGTGTGTGTGTCTGCACGCTTGAACTTAACTGGCGTGTGTGTGTGTGTGTCGGTCGGTGTGTGTGTGTGGGTGCTGGCGGGCACCCTGAGTAACCTTGGCGACCGTCCCCCCTCCCTCCTGTAGGTCTCGCTCCAGCTCGCGGCAGGGGGCCAGTGCCAAGTGGGGGGGTCGGAGTTCCGGAGGGCACCGGAGAGGGGGCAGCAGCAGCCCCAGCCCCCCCCTGTCCCCCAGCCCCCCCAGCCGGAGCCCCTCCCCTTCCCCCAGGGGGGCCCCGCCCTCTGCCACCGCCCTGTCTGACAAGCTGAGAAAGTGAGTGCTGTTGTGGTGGCACGCATGCAGAGGACATGAGGCCACACGCTCATTCTGAGTCACACACAACACAGCAGCTCTGCGTCACACATCCACAGCCCCAGCGGGCGTTTGGTCCCATTTCTTAATATGTGTAAACGTAGAAAAAGGCAACAGCTCAACCAACAACACTGTGGACCCGTGGACACCACCTGAGTCTAAATGAGTATCTTAAATGTAGTACCGCTGATTGTCCTGTAGGTAGAGCCATTGGATGAGAACTTGATGTATTATGTATGTATGGCGTTCATGTCCCCCCCCTCTCTCTCCCCCCCTCCCTCTCCCCCCCCCCCCTCCAGGCCTGATACTCCGGGTGGTAAAGAGACGGGAGCTGCCAAAGTCAGTAAGAATTTGATCTCGCTGGGTTTGTTGCTTAAGTCTACGCCTCCCTCACTCCTGACAGGCTGCCCTGGTTGTCCAATCAGGTTGCGGGGTCCCGCCCCCTCCCCCGGGCCTCCGTTACACACAGCCTATGGCGTTTTCAGCCCCCTGTTTTTGACTCCGCCCTCCCGTCTGGACGTGTGACCGTTTAGCGGCTCCCAGTGTTGACGTGTAACCACCTTGCTCACCCTGCTGGCTGTAGCCCCGCCCCTTTTCCTGCCGTCCACCGACAGTGTGGGAGGAGCCTCCAGAGCTGTCTGCCGAGGAGCGTCTCTGACCACACCCGTCTCTCTCCTCTCTGTGTTGAATAGAGCTCCGGGTGACCTCTGCCCTGGGTGGAGGTAGCCAGTGAAGGGCCTTCTGAGCAGGGGTGGGGGCCATGGGGTGGGGGGCTGGGGGTCGGGGGGCTGGTGATTGGGTGGTCAGAGGGGTGGGATTGATCCATTGTAGTGTGTAGTGTTTCTCACTCAGTCTCCACTGTCGTGGAGTCACTGTAAGGTGAACGGTGAAAGCTGATGTGTGCTTGTCCCCTCATTGATTCCTTTTCTTGCTTCCTTTCCTGTGCCCTGCCCCCTTCATCAATGATCTCTATAGATTTTTTGGGTAAGTGTTGTTGTCAATAGCGTGTTGTCTTGCAGGAGCAGTCCTGGGTAAAGATAGATGTGTTTAAAGGACTTCTGTGAATGGTGGGAACCTTAATAGTTAGCCCTGTCTTGTGGTTCAACAGTATTATAGTAGAATTTAGATGTAGGTTGTCGACCATTCTGGGGCCGTGTAGATGTGTCGTTTATAGACTGTGTCATAGGGTTTGGATCCTCTGAAAATGCAGCGTCACTTCCTTGCCTAAATCGCTGATGCGGAACAGCAGTGGAACAAGTATGTGGTTTTTCACCCGTCCAATCGCTTCAGATCCCAGGTGCTCGTTGAGGCAGCGAGGAAGACGCACGCTTGCGTCTCCAGTTGGTTTCAGACGGGGCTGTGGACTAGCCGCGGCCTGCGCCGCTGAGCCAGCCAGGGGGCCTGGGGAGCTGGGACGCCTCCTGGACAGCAGGTGCTGCTAACGAGCCCCGGCAGGCCAGCCAGCGCGCCACACCTCGCCTCTCCCACCAGAGGCCCGGGGAGGCGTAGCGAGAGCTCAAACCAGTTCAGGAAGGACTTCACCTGGACGCGGACCAAGGGGGGCGGAGATCTCCCTGCCGGCACAGTCGCTGGGAGATCAGAGCCCAGACAGAATATGGCTAGATGAGAACACATGATGGTGTTTTGATTTCGTCCCGAGTCTTTTGTCATGGGTTATGAGCGCTGACGTTCGATCACGTCCCTGAATCTGGACAGGATGAGCTAGTAATGAGCCTGTTGGGCTGTGAGAGACTAGTGGCTGTGGCGGAGGGGGGGGAGGGGCAGCAAGGAGCAAGTGTTCTCTGCAGCAGAGAGCAGGCTGGGACAGGACTGTGTGTCTGGAGCTGTTTTGACCTGTAGTTCTTGCATGACCAGCTGAATTCCTACCTGGCCAGGTACACCCAGGAAGGGGTGTGGCCTTCATGAGCAACACTTAACACAAACAACTCCTGACTGAACTCAGTGGACCTGAACTTGTTGTTGCTTTGTTCAATCCCCTTTACTCCCCCCCCTTCCAGCACGCACCCCCTACATTCATATATACATTAGACCCATATGGAGAGACCAGTGAAATGTAACCTGACCCCCACCCCCCTCACCCAGTCATGCTGTCCCAGACTATCTGCAGGGAACAGGCACAGAGTTCACCTCTCCTCATGGCACATAGCGCCCTCTCCTCCAGCCCTGGCGGAACACCATAGACCCTACATGTGATTTATTTATATGTATGTTTGCCCTCAGCTAACCCGGGTCCGAACCACCTGGCACTGTATATAAGACTTAGCGTGCGCGCACACACACACACAGAAGGCCTGCGTCCCAGCCTGGAGACTGTTCTGATGTGTGTGTGTGTTTTACAGCCTAAGATGACCCCGCAGGAGAAGTTGAAGATACGCATGCAGAAGGCCCTCAACAGGCAGTGTGAGTGAAGCTCCCTGCTCACACACACACATACACACACACACACACATCAGAATCAGAATTCGGTTTATTCTCCATGTATGTTACACAAACACAGTCTACTGTGGCAGGAAGGTGCAGACAAGTTAACAAAATTTAAATGGACCTTCCAGGGGGGGGGTGGGGGGTGCCGTTGGGGGGGTGGGGCGCCCCCCTAATATAATGGTAGGGGAAACACTGCATAAATGGATCTTAAATTAAGTTTAAAAAGTATAATAGTTCAACTAATTCTAAGAACTAAACAATAAATAAAATAAATAAATATATATATATAAGAATTTAAATGAGCATGAGAATTTAAATGAGCAAACACACCTTTATACACACACACACGGCCTGTTTCACTGCCTCATGTTGACATGTTTCAATGATGGCTCGATTGTAATGACTGTATGATTGTAACGTTCAAATGGAGCACTAAGGGTCCAAAGAGATGCTGGCTGTCGTCACATTGGCCGGTATTAAGTTACGAGGAATGAGCTCGTAGGCTGGATCGCTTGTTATACATGAGGAGTAAATCTGTTTCCTTTTGTGATCTTTCTGTTCCCTCAGCCAAGGCGGATAAGAGAGCTGCCCAGGTGAAGATCCAGCAGCAGGAGAACAAGCGGCAGGTGTGTGTGTGTCACCTTCACACAGTATCCACCACAAACACACACACACGTTGAACATTCCTCCCGGCACCAGACAATGTTTTTCATGCTGCCCGCATGTGTGTCTCCCAGGAGCGAGAGGGGGAGCTGCGAACCATGGCACGCAAGATCCGCATGAAGTAAGACCGTGTGTGTGTGTGTGAGAGTCAGTGTTGTGTTAGTATGAATATCTGACCAATCGGCTGTCCTCCAGGGAGCGTGAGCGTCGTGAGAAAGAGAGGGACGAGTGGGAGAAGCAGTACGGGCACCAAAGTCACTCGCCCTCGCCGTCGCCCTCGCCATCCAAATACAGTAAGTCCCTGAAGGCCACCCGCTCACCTGTCAGCAGGGGGGGGGGAGCGCTCGGCGGGTGTAACCTGCCCCCCCCCCCCCTGCCCCGAGCACCCACAGGTTGCTCTTCAAACCCCTCCAGTGGGCGCCACTAACTGTGCCGCGTTTGTTTCAACCGCCAAAGCGTCATGTGCCCCAGTGTTGCTGCAGGCTGATGTCTTGATGAATCATGTTGCTTCTTCTCTGCCCTCTGCTCCCCCAGGCCGTGACCACAGCTCATCCAGAAGGTATGTGAGACACCCAGAGAATCCCAGCACTCGCTGCCAACACGGAGGGACTGGGTGCTTCTATCACCACATTACACACACACACCCACACAGACACACACACTTGGATACGTTTTGAGATTTGTCTTGTTGTGGCTTTGATATTCTTGGTCGTAGACTGTCTCACATTATACGTGCACGTGAGCACACACGAAATGTAGTTCCTGTCAGAAAGACGTTTCACACATACACACACACACAGTCAAACCATGAGAGGAGTCTAGTGCAGGTGACTGGAGCGCTGCAGGATCTGGTCTCACATTGTCATGCATCTTGTGTGCTCCTTCCCCCCCCTCCCTCCCTCCCTCCCCCCCTCCCTCCTTCCTCTCTCCCTCCCTCCTTACCTCTCCCCCCCCCCTCTTCTCCTTCCTCCCCCCCTCCCTCCCTCCTCTCCTTCCTCTCTCCCTCCATCCTCTCCTTCCTCTCTCCCCCCCTACCTCCCTCCTCTCCTTCCTCTCTCTTTCTCTCCATGTCTGTCTCTCAGGAGGTCTCGTTCACGATCAAGGAGCCCATACTACCGATATTGAGACAACCAGAGACACACTGAACCCCTCCCTCCCCCTTTCTCATCCCTTCCTCTGTCTCCGTCTTGTCCTCGAGGCAAATAGGCATGAGAAGAAAGTATGCCTGGTAGACGATGGAGAGAAGAGGAGAGAGGGACCTGGAGGGGAAAGGGCAAGTGAAGACCTGAAATGAAGGCCAGACTTGGGAGATGAATGTCATAATAGTGAATTCTGATCTGGTATCATAGGTTATTTCATCTGCAACTAGAGTCGTTGATGAATTGTCATTAAAACTGATACCTTGCATCTGGTCACACCTCTGAATCTTTAATCCTGGGAATTGGCATTGGCAAAGAGAAGTCCTCTCTTTTCTTTTCCTCACCTGTTCACACGGTCACTTCTGCCTGTTCAACACAGATGCATCTGTAAATACGATTGCTCCTTTTGAAGTTGGAAAAAAAAATGCTCTGATGGAAATTGTCATTTTGTGAATATTTGGAAAACTATTGATTAACTTCTGCCTCAGAGTCTTTGTAAGCCAGGCAGCTCAGTCACCCACCTACACAATTATGTACATGTGAACTGTTATGAGTTACGTTTTGTTTTATTCCGAATAATATCAAATATTAGATGGTGAATTCCAAATAAAACGAACACAGAGTATTGGATGTGTCGGACGCTTCATTTGTGTTTATGAACTTAACTTAATGGACTCTACCTAAAGCCATAATAATGTTTTGACTTCGTCACCAGATGGCGCCAAAACTCATTATCACACTTTATAAAAAAATGTCCAAATGCTTTTAGAAAAGACATTGTTAGACAGTCTTGTCAAAGAAGGGTTAGTCGTCACATGTTGTGTTACTACATTGTGTAATGAAAGTCCAAGATGTCTCAAATTCGGATACCAAGTATGACGCTGATTATTTATTAGGTTTTACACCAATCTATGCCTTTTAGTTAAATGGTTTATTTTGCTTTTTGGGCTCAGATACATTGAAAAGAGACTTGTCACATAAGGTTTTCTGTAATGTATCTATAAGGTCTGGTAGTGGGGGTGAAACAAACCGCCAGTTTTCTTCGGTTTCGAAATCAGCCGGACAGCAAAACACCTGTCTTCAGCGACCTCGTTAAAGCCACTTCCTCCTCACCCACATCCTTAGTAAAGAAACAAGGCTAAGCTTCATAGATCTTAACGGTTCATTGCTGTCGTATGTAAGTATTATTAATACACCATAATCATTCATTATTAATTAGACAGGGATAGGGAAGTGTTCCAAACGTTCTCTGTCACTGTACGCGTTATATGTATAGGCCATGTGTTCCAACACGTGTTATTAGGTCTATATGTAAAAGTATATGTGTGTTTGCAAGCTTGCGTGCGTGCGTGCAAGCGCGTGTGTGTTTGGAGGGCGGGGTCGGGGTCGGAGGATCATTGGCAGGCGGCGCCTAAAACATGTTGCCCCTGCCCCTTCGTTCCTGCGCTGCGGGGCTGGTAGCCTGAACTTGAACAGGCTTGGTAGACTTCAGAGAGCTAGTCACAACAACGTCCCGTCCGCACCGTGGAATCGGGCAGTCTGTAATTCGTGCCAGGTTGTTCATGATAACTTCACTTCATTTAGCATAGCCAAGTGATTGATCTTGGTCGATCCCGGACTGTGGATACCCAAGTCAAACCTTTGCACAGAATGTCCAGACGCAAACTCGGAAGCCGACCACAACACCTGACTGCAATTCAAGGTAGGCTAAGCCACATAATTATGGACACCTTTATTGATTATACTCATTATTTGTGAATTCCTTATAGGCCTATCACTGAATCTAATAAAAAAAATAAAAAACAAGATAAAACATGTTGGTATGGCTTTTAGTAATGATAAATCAATTAAAAGTAGGCTATTAGATATTAGCTATTTGTAAGTGGTTTCAAGGTAGATTTTATTTATATTCTTGTACTAATATAGTTTAGACGATACTATATACTGTGCTTAGTAAATTCGGGGCTAACGAGACGCGGGGGGCGATCTTGGTGACTCTCCATTTCCTTATTGCATCTTGACCCGGGAATCTCAACCTAGTTTTTGTCCTAGTGACTTCATAGACTTTGTCAGAGATCGCCATTAAAATATCACTCCTATGCCATAAGCCTCAATTATAACTGATGGACAGCCGTCTCCGGAACTCCTTTGACCTGGCGAGAGATACTTGACTTTGTCAGGAATGTCCATAATGAGCAACTTACGATGGGCCATGTGCCCCATTCGTCTACGGTACACTTTATCAAGCCATGTTCTATTATCGTTTGAGAGCTCGAGGATAAAACGTCATATTTCTTTTCCCCAACGGAGACCACAGCTTTTCTAGTTTTTCTAGTTTGACCACAAGCCCGACGCTGTGCGCGCAACCGCGCCTTGCCTGCACAAACAGCGAGCGCAGCAGCAATGAAACAGGAAAGGTGACATTTTTAAGTAACCACCGGTGAGATCCACTTCGACTTTACTGTCTGTACCTGTACACAGAGACACACAGCCCAGCCTGGACAGGTGAACCATGTCCCTGCTTCTAGGCGTGTCCATGACAACATCGAATGTAACTGACTCACTCACTCGAATCCAAAGTGACCTGTATATTCCCAGTATTAGAAGAACTCTTAAGAAACTGAGCCCTGTAGTTACATTGTAAACGTTAGAATATCCTTTTGTGCAATAAACTAGGAAAGGCAGGCAGGAGTGTTTTTGTCAAGGGCCCTCTCGGCTCATTTTCTCAATTGCTGGAATGAAAAATATAGGCCTAGTTGGTTTAAGAAATATAGTTGGTGTTGCTGGTGTGAGATCAGACTTATAGGTCGGTTTACGTTCAGCCTTGTTGCGAGACAAGATAAGATAGCTGGAGGAAGTAGTCAGTGCTGGCATACCATGGTCCAACCAGGGGGAGGGCTTCGAATGAAAAGCTGCACTGAAAAAAAAGTGTTTATTTCCCCGAACAGCCACCCAGTATATACTTTCATAACGAAAAGTCATCCTGTTCACTGTTACCTGAACAGTTGGGCATGGTTTACCAGATTACATTTACGCGGTCATACACTCAAGTTGATGAACTTGATTTACAAGGAAGCGTTTGACTGTTTTTCACCCCATCCCCTAATTGCCCATGTCAGTCTTTCTTGGCATCTGAAAAATCCCTCTTTCTTTTTCCGTTCCATCCTCCCAGATGTCCCGGAATCCTCAAACTCGGCAGCGGGCGCCCCATTGGTGGAGAGGTCGTCTCAGCCAGAGGTCAGCAGGTGTGATGAATGTCGTGACCTCCTGACCTGTGGCCAGTGTGGCCAGGCCTTCCCTCTCGCCCACATCTTGGCGTTCATCCAGCACAAACAGGGTGGCTGCCGCTCTCGAAGCCACTCCCCCAATGCCAACACTCCTCCGTCCCCAGCCAATCGGACGCAACCACGCCGCATGAACACTGGCACGGGTGAAGGATATGTAGAGCTGAGGAGAATCATGGATAGGGACGAGTCCTGGGGGGAGGAGCCCAATGGGAAGGTGAAGGCGGAGCCTAACCGAACAGGTGAGTGCATGCATGTCGCTAATTAGTCACCGTTTTTTCTCTCCCCTATCTCCTTTTTTGTTTTGTTGTGTATTTTTGAGGAGGGGGGGGGGGGGTGGGTTCACTCTCCTTTTCCTACTAATAACTGCCCCACCTCCCAGTCCAGCTCATTAGTTAGCTGTTGCCAGTAGCTGGCCCTCTGTGAGTTAGCGACGCGGAGGCTAATTGTGTGGAAAGGACAGGCAGCAGTGGGGGTTCTGAAGCCCTGAGGGGTGTCCCTGAGGGCTCCGGAGCACCTGAGCTCCCCCTCTATCTCCTTGGCTGTCAGTCTCTCAGGTGAAGTGGCCAGGTAAACACAACACAAACACACATCGTGCTCTCTGGCCACGCATTGACACGGGCCTCTGGTGGGCAGGAGCGGAAGACCAGCTGGGCTGTGAGGGGCAGAAGAGTTTGTGTTTGTGTGTGTTTGTGTGTGTGTGCAGGTTATGACACACACACAAACAGATGACACCAGTTCAGGACGTTGCATCATGCACAGAAAGCGACTCTAAAGGCCCTTGGCCTGCCTTGCGCCAAGCTGAGGTCTTCTATGTCACCACCACTGTTTTGATTATTCGGGGATTCGGAGTGGAGCTTGCTGTGCTATCTAAAACGATCTAAATACATGAGTTGTGACACGTGGGAGGGCATGAACCCTTTAGGTCCTGTCTCACTGTGTCATAACACTGGAGAACATTTGGGGACTCGGTCCTCCTTCAATGGTGACTTGGAATGTCTGTTGTAGAACAATGTTGGACTGGCCTGAGAACGCAAACTAGGTTCGAAGCAGTGTAAAGGATTTGATCAGGAACATATCTTTTTAAAGTTCCTCTTGGTACAAAACACAGGATCTTCAAATGAACTAAACCGTTTTGTTAAGGAGGCTTTGTGAGACTGTTGTGATACACTCACATTTTCCGCTCTTCTCAGTTGTACTTCTCTCTTGTAAGGTGTGTGTGTGTGTGTGTGGGGGCAGTGACGAGAGGATGAATGGCCCGTATGTAAAGCCTCCACACACGTAGAGGAAAAGGAGAACAAGCACAAACATGCTCATCATGTCCAACCAGTTGTGACTGGACATGATTTTCATGCATGCATCATTTCGGTACCACCAAAACCTTTTAACAGCTTAACGCACTGCTGTCTTAACACACACGAAAACACTCACACACGCTCTCTTCCTTCCTTTGTGTAACACCCAGGGGACGGCTGCGTGCTGGGTGCTGTTTCCGACCATCCATGTCTCTTGTTTTTCACGTTCTGTCTCGACTGAATCTCTCTTGTTTCTCGTTTTCTTTTTTTTTTTCTTCTTTTTTTTTTTTTTACCCCTTTCTCTTCCTCCCTTGAACTCTCTCTCTTTTCTCTCCCTCCATCTTGTTCTCTCTCGGTCTCTATCCACACACGAGCTTGGTTGCTCGCTGCCCACAGGCTTACACAACAAACCGACCACGTGCACTACCCAGGAGCAATACTGTATCTGAATTATGCAAAACAAGATAACTTTTTTTTAATTAAAGTTTTAATAACAAAATGTAATTGCTTGTGTATTATCTAGCAGGCTCATTGAGATTGATGAGTCAGACTTTTTTATGTTCCTAAGAATGCCTTTATACCAAGTATGTTGAACACTACATGGATTTTGTGTGGACATAATGTTTGTTTTTTGGTGAGATTTGTGTTTGAGGTGTACAGCACTTGTTCTAGGTTTGTTAAGATGTTTACAGTGTAAAGGGCAGAGGGTGTGTGGCAGTTGGGGAGGGAATGGGGTTTTACACAGTCTGATGTAGGTTGGTTTGGCTGTGGGAGGGGGACAGTTCAGGCCTTCTTGAATCTACAGAAGATGACTCAGAGCGAAAGAGCAGTTATCCCGCAACGATTAGGTGGCCCTTAACGTGTTGAGAGAGAGAGAGAGAGACAGAGAGAGATATGTATTACCGTGTGCATCTGTCTCATTTCTTTTTATTTATTCTCCTTGTTTGTTTTTTCTCATCTCCAGAATTACGCCCCCCCCCCCCTCCATCTTCAACACTCTATCGCTTTGCCCTCTTTCAATTCTGCCCCCCCCCCCCTCTTTCTCCTCCCTCCTTTTCCCGGGGGAGAAGAGATTCTGCCTGCTGCTCGTTAGTGCTCCCAGCCAATCTGCATTTTTAATTAGTAGTTATTGCTTCTGCTTAATATTCAAGTGCTACCCCGGGCCAAATGGGAATCCTTACAACAAAAAAAGAAGGAGAGCGAGGGAGAGAGGGAAAGAAAGAGCGAAAGAGAAACCGGCCGGGTATTGTGTTTCACTCCAGGACCCCGAGACAAAAGCCCCCCCTCAGGGAGAGATTTGCAGGGTTTGAAGAGTTTGTGAGGTTGGAGGGTGGAGCACAATCCGTGGGGTGACATATTTTTGTGGTGCATCTCGACCATAACAAATTCTTTCTTATCTCTCAGTCTCCCAGTCCCCCCCTCTATCTTTACCACTTCACCCCCTATTAATCAAATAAAAAGAATGGAAACTTCTCCCTTGCTCCTTCAGTCCAGGCTGGGTTAAAGGACGAGTCCATCACATCGCCTCTCTTCTTCAGGCAGACACGGGGAGGGTGTGGAGGGGGAACAGAAAGACAGAAAGAAAGAAACAGTTGCCTTTTTCATCTTCTCTCTCCTCCCCCCCTCTAGTAAAATACAGACGGATTTGACTTCAGGAAACATGAAAGAGGCTTATAGCAGAGTCGGCTTTGAACCTCTCAGAAAAAAATAGAACTGTCCCCCCCCCCCCTCAATTTGGGCATCTTCTTCCCAATTTTGATTTATGCAGAGGGGGTCTCATTTGTCAAGCAGGCTGAGTCAGTGCCTCATTTGCATAAAGCCTTCGTTTTCTCCGTTCCGCTAATTAGCAATTTGCAGCTTAATTGGAGAGTGGCTCTGGGTTAGGGAGACAAAGCTAACCACGTATAAAAATATCTCCAGATGTACTTCAGCTATCCATCTCCTCTCTTTTCTCTCTTTCTCTGCTGGCCTCTCCATTGCTGATTTCCCCTCTCCCCGTGGCCCAGCCACTTGTCTCTGCCTCAGTCCCAGCTGTCTGGGTTCCTCTTGTGTTCTATCTGTCTGCACTCCGTCAGGCTTGGCTCCTGTCTGGACATTGGTCTGGGACTATGTCGTCACATCCTGATCATTAACCCCCAAGGACAGCTTGTCTCTGACTGTACTGTGATAACTAACTCTCTCTCTCTCTCTCTCTCTCGCTTTCAGCCGAGGAGCCCTCTGGTTTTACCTGCCAGCAGTGTGAGGATGTGTTCCCGTCGGCCTGGGCCCTTCTCCAGCATGCCCAGCACACTCACTCCTTCAGCATCTACCAAGAGGAGGAGGTCGACGAGGAAGTGAGAGGAGGAGGAAGGGGAGCTCACCGACGACTCAAACCCCCCACCGCCACACTCGACCCCCGTCACCTCAGCCGTACCTTGGCCTCCGCATTCCAGCCGTCCGGCTCGCGCCCACATCCCCACCGCCAGAGCAACAGCTCCACCTCGGCCCGGTCCAACTCCGCCCCTTCCTCCAGAGACCAGCAGGCCCTCAACTTCTCGGTGCTTCTGAGAGAGCTCGCCGAGGGCAGCGGTGGCACCGGCTCTGCCGTCCTAGGCCTGGGCCGCTCTCCATCCCTCTCCCCACCCGCTGCCTCTCCCTTCCCCCAGGGAGGGTTCCCCTGCGAGCTCTGTGGCCAGGGCTTCCAGTCCCTGCGGAGCCTGTCTGCCCACCGCAGAACTCACGCCTGTGAGAAGCCCTATCACTGCGGCCTGTGCGACCAGGCCTTCTCCCAGAGCGGCCAGCTGGCCCGCCACATGAGGACCCACCGCAGGGTGGCTGGGGGAGGAGGAGCGGGCTACGAGGGGATGGAGATGAGGCGCGGGGCGATGGAGGAGGAAGACGGGAAGCAGGGGGAGAGGGGGGGGTTTCTGACTCAAGAAGCAGAAGCGGGAGATGGGGTGGTCAGCAGTGACCAGGGGAACCCTGAGCTGGACCTGACTCTCCCCAAACACCTCTCCACCGGCTCTGGCCTGGTGCTGATCACCCCCCAGTCTGGAGGTTCCAGCAGGAGCCTGCTGAGGCTGTTCCAGCCCCAGAGGGAGGGAGGCGAGGCGGGGGAGGACGAGCCCGAGGCACAGGGTGAGCCGCAGCACGCGTCGCCCTGCGCTAGCCCGTCCGAGGGCTCGCTGGAGAGCGGAGAGACGGGCGGGAGCGGGGAGAGCGGCATCGCCAGCGGCAACTGCACTCCCAAACGCCCAGAGAGGGACGAGAGAGGGAGGGGGGTCGTGGAATGGGAGGGGGAGGTGGAGATGGTGGACGGAGAAAGGGATTGGAGCGCAGACATAAACAGTGAGGTCATCCACGACTGGCAGGGGGAGAACGAACAGAGAAGAGGAGGCGGAGGAGGCGGAGGAGGAGGAGGAGGAGGAGGAGGAGGAGGAGGAGGAGGAGGAGGAGGAGGAGGAGGAGGAGGAGGAAATGGCAACACCACCAACAACAACAACAACAACGGCGTCTCAGGGAAGAAGAAGAGGGACGAGGCATGCGAGTACTGTGGGAAGCAGTTCCGCAACAGCAGCAACCTGACGGTTCACCGGCGCAGCCACACGGGGGAACGCCCGTATCGCTGCGGCCTCTGCAGTTACGCCTGCGCCCAGAGCTCCAAGCTCACGCGCCACATGAAGACCCACGGCGTGCGCGGCACCCGGGCGCCCTTCCTCTGCCAGCTGTGCAGGGTGCCCTTCACCGTCTACGCCACCCTGGAGAAGCACCTGAAGAAGGTCCACGGGCTGAGCCATGCCAGCGTGGGGGCGTACGCCCAGGCCAGCGCCGCCGACGCCATGGCCGCCCCCAAGCCGGAGGAGGCCAGCGTGGTGGTGAAGGTGGAGGAGGAGGAGGCCAGCCTGGACCAGATGGAGGAGGAGGTGGAGGAGGAGGAGGCCAGCCTGGACCAGATGGAGGGCGGCGGAGCCGAGGTGGACAAGATGGTGATGCAGGAGCAGCAAGACCAGGAGGCCCAGGTGGAGGACAGTGTGAGCCCAGCCAGGCTGGAGGACTGTGTCATGGGCAAGCTGGAGGGCAAGCTGGAGGACAAACTGGAGGACAAACTGGAGGACAAACTGGAGGAACTGGCTGGTGATGTTAACACAGAGGTGGCCTTGGTATAAACCAAAATTCCTCTCCATGATCTCTGTTGCCTAACCTACACATCTGCATGATGAATCAAAAGTGTCTCGATAAAAGTGCATTCGTATGAAACTAAGCATAGAACCGGTGGTCAGTTCAGACTAGAAAAAGCAGCTGTGGTCACCAGCCTTCACTTCCCTTTCCAAGAGACTCACCCACTCTCATCCTGCTGATAGTTAGCATATGCAAAGACAAGGGTAAAAAACAAGTGCCTTTTTGACCACAGTACTAAACTAGGACATGCAACCCAAAGGGGGGCGGGACTTATGGGGTTCACAGGAAACAGGAAGTGAACCACCGCTGCTCATCAGAACACAGGAAGTTGATTACCGCTTTCCGACACAAAACACAGGAGGATCATGTGATCTCCCACTCTGCAAACTGGTGACTAATTTGGCAATTATTAAATAAATCTTTTCACAATTGTATTCCTATTACTCGTGTGAGACAACAGTCAGGATACGTTAACAGATGAACATGGGAGCATATCCTGTGGTCATACCGTAAGGGTCAGACCCAGATATCTTACTGCTGGATGTTTCAAATAATAAAATACATGGACAAGTGAATTTTTAGCGTATAGTTTCTTTAACTGTCAGTTGAAAAGGCACTTGGCTGTGACAGCACGTGTCGGTTGGATGTAAAGTTTACAGGGCTGTGGAGCCTGGTGAGGTTGGGTTCCTATCTTCGTGTAGGGCCGTTTGTTGTTTTATTTTTATAAATGTGAATATGTCATGCTGATGTTTTCTTTGCTTGGCTTCTATGCATCTCAGAAATGCAGTACATTTAAAAATATGTACAAATATAAAACGGGTGTGATAAAAAAAAAATCTTTACCTTTTTGTACTTGACTATTGTGGGGGAACTTTTCTTTGTTTACATTTTTGTAAAAAAAAAAAAAAAAAAAAAAAAACCTGCTTGAAGCGTATGCATGTTTTACTGCCATTTGATGTTCAATTGGTTCCTTTGCCTGTTTGAATTAGTCCTTATTTATGGGCACTGCATGTTAGTGGTTGTGCAAATGAAAAGTCTATATACAGCTAAACTACAGGGTTGAGAGCTACAGTAATAGCTAGTTGATTGGTGGGAGAATTTTGTGGGAACCACTGAATGAGCACTTGCGTGCGTGTGTGTGTGTTGCGACGTGTGTATACAGGGACATTATTCCAGAGCACTCTGCTTGAACCCATGCTTGTACTGTCCTGTGAGTACTTTTCAGGCCATGATGTGACGAGTCCTGTGCTTTGTGCTTCAAGCCCACCGAGGGTCATCGGCTTGTGTCAACAGGGACGCAAGCCAGGAAGCAAGACAAGATAACCTGCTAGCGAGCGCATCCGCTAGCTGTCTACCTACGATGGACGCCTCTCTCTTATGTGACTACTGTGACTTGTGTTGTCGTTATCGTCTATTTACACTGATAGCAGGGAATCCCTATTCTTGACACTTTCTGAAAGAATTGTAACTATAACGCTTTGTGAAATTAGACAATAGGGTCGATGTGAATAATATGACGGGAATATGTCTGTTCAGGGACCAATACTGTATATAGAAAATGGCAGTCTTCTGTGCCGTGTTGTCCACTGCCTGTACTTGCTGTATGCCTTGAACTCACTATCCCAGCATTCCAGTTGTAGTTTCTGTTTCTCTGGGCCCATTGCCGTGAGCCTAACCCTCACCACTGTCTCTGGCAATTTTGTTATTGACTTGGTTGTGAGAAAACTCCATTAAAAAGGTACAAGAAGCAAAGCCATACAAACGTGTGCTGTTTCTCTTTGTGTGTGTGTGTGCCGTTTGTCATTTGAACAGGATTTAGACTGTCCTGCAGTCGCATCTCAGCATCACATAACGTGCTGCCCAATGGCGTTAGTTTAAGCAGTGACTACAGTCAACCTCGACTTTTTAATGTTTAATGACATCTCTGAGACTAGGGACCCTTGCTGCTTGTTTACATCCTTATGATGTTTCTGCTTTAGTCTTTGAGGGCGGTTTTTACCATTCCTGTAGTGTGTGTGTGTGTGGCAAGCACGCGCTGTACAGCTGCATACTGTAACAATTGGCTACAGCAATCTCTGAAATGTTGTGGCTTCACGTGTTGTGCTTCAAGGGGGCGAGGGCTGCATGTTGAGATGAGAGAGAGGTAGGTAAGGGCGGTTGTGAGAAAGGGACGCCGGGTGTTGGTTGTGAGGGGGGTGCCGGGTTGTTTATGGGCACGGGGGCATCACTGGGTGGGGGGGGGGGGGGGGGGGGGCGGGGCGTTTGGTGGTTGTATAATTGCTGACTCCATTTTAAGGGGGTACCGAAAAAGCACTACGCCAGCATCTCTGGCCTTAACCCCACCCCCTCTAATGAAAACGAATCTCTATGATCCTTTTAGCTCATTAACAGCAGGCTTTTTTAATGAGCTTTTCAACAGGGTGGGGGCAGGGTGGACTGAGGGGTATGGTAGCAGATGCACACACACACCCCCACCGCCAATTACCATTGTGTTGGGGGGAAAAAAGAAGGAGGAAGTGAAGACACAAGCAGAGCCATTCACTGCCGGCCCGGCCCCAGATGAGTCCAGTCAGCCCTGCTCCCTGTGGGGAGAGAGGGACAGAGGGAGGGCCCAGCCCAGGGAGGGTCCAGCCCAGGGAGGGTCCAGCTCAGGGAGGGTCCAGCCCAGGGAGGGCCCAGCCCAGGGAGGGTCCAGCCCAGGGAGAGCCCAGCTCAGGGAGGGTCCAGCCCAGGGAGGGTCCAGCCCAGGGAGAGCCCAGCTCAGGGAGGGTCCAGCCTGGGGAGAGCCCAGCCCAGGGAGAGCCCAGCCCAGGGAGAGCCCAGCTCAGGGAGGGTCCAGACCAGGGAGGGCCCAGCTCAGGGAGGGTCCAGCCCAGGTACTCCTCAGGTGCACTAGGGTGGGACAGTTGAGAAGTAATCGCTTCCTCTGCTACCTTCAGAGCCCTGGTGGGTAGGCTTGCCTGGCGAGTACCCTGGCGCCATTTGGTGTCCGTATGGGCCCAATTACGTAAGGTAAGGTGATGCACCGCCCGGTAGCCCCTTTAGCAAGAGGATATCTTCCCATACCCAACTGCCCTTTGTCTCCCTGCCAGCTAGCTCCAGTCCTCACCTCTGGGTCCTGGAGTCAACCACCAGCCCTAGCCCAATGACTGCTGTCGTACCAGGCAGCCAATCATCAGCCATAGCTTTTATCAAACACATGTCCTCTCCGCTATTAGGTGGGGCAGGGTGCGGGTAACATCAGCTGACCCTGTGTGTGTGTGTGTGTGTGCGTAAGTGCATGTGTGTGAGAGTGTGTGTCTGACCAGCCACTGCCCCGGGGCGGCGGTCGTGTGGACTTTGAGATCTAATGGCAGAGTCTCAGCTCCACAGAGGAGCCTTTTGTTGGTCCAGTGCATGAAGAGGCAGCCTGGCCTCGGTGCTAATGCAACACTCAGCCTAGCAGGCAGCTGGGAAGCACACTCCCTATCACTGTGTCCCTGTGCTCTCTCACTGAGTACGGAGGCCTGAACCACCACCATGGCTGCTTGTCCCAGATGACCTAGATGCATATAGAACAACTTCAGTTGTAACCTCCTCCTCTGCTACCTTCAGATCCTTGGACAAAGCAAGAGAGCTGCTATGTATGGGTATTGTACTGTATTATACGGTTGTGTATTCAGGCCATGCTGTATGAGTCATATGACAAGGAGAGAGGACACAGGAGTATGGATCTGTTGACACGTATCAATGCAGATGTGAGAAATTAAATAATCTAGCTAACTATTCTGATCTTGCTTCCTTCAAACCCCCCCCAAAAAAGCAAAACACTAAATCTGGCTGGAGCTTCACAGCAGTGTCTGATCCTGTCCTGTTTTTCTTTTCTACTGGTTTGTTGTTCCAAGAGATGGGAAATACAGAGAGTGATTCTGACTGTGTATGGACAAAGGATGACTGTTTCTGACAAGGAGTGGGTTAGCAACCAGGGTGACAACTGTTAGTTAGGCTTTCACACATCTTTCCAGTACTGTCTAGGTTGTAAACAACAGACAGCTCTGGTAAACTAGCATGTCTGATGTTTGTCACCTACGCAACATAGGTTGGGTGTTTCATTTTGTTTTAAGCCAATGATTTTAAAGATATGCTGTTAAATTGATGGTGGGATGGTGATACGAAGTTACAGAAATATACATTATACACTAGGAATATCATGTTCATCTGTATACCATATAACTGCTCTAGGGGAAGCTGGTAGCCAACGCTGGCTCTCACTTACAAATGAGAAGATTATGTTTTATCATGTAGAAAGCCAATTAACTTTGTATTAATTACATTTCTTAACATATGCACTGCCCCCCACCCCCCACCCCCCATCCTTGGGGACCCATGTAGAGATAGGAATAGTTGGGTTACAGAGGTGGGGGGGGGGGGGGGGGGGGAAGAACGCATGCTGCAAAGAGGACGTGGGGTTGCGAGGAAAGAGCGGAGAAATGCGTTGGGGAATGACCAGGCCGGCCTGCAGATCTCTCCTCTCTGCTCTTTCTCCCCCCCTCGTTCCCACATTCTCCACCTCCTCCCCCCTCCTCACCCCACAAAGACCACAATGTGAAACCCGAACCCTGGAATTAGCCCCCTCCTTGTCCCCAGCAGCCAGCCCTGCCAGAGAGAGTGTGAGAGGATGGGTGGGAGGTGACGTGGTCCCAGCCGTCAGCCTACTGTCTGCCATTCAACACCTTCCCATAATGAGGGGAGAGGCGAACAATACATTCAGATGGTGTCCATTCTTAGGGGAGTTATATAATGACATTGAATCACTGAGCAAGCTGCATAGGAGGCTGGTGAAGGGGGGGGGGGGTGTGGGGGGTGATCATGACTAGGTGGAGACGTTGGAGATACAAGGTTAAGTGATGAAGCAGGAAGGGACTAATGTTGGTGTCTATTCAGCATGTAGAGAGATATACAAAGAACATACCCGGTTATGGACCTGAATACAAAACCTTCAGATACACTTGATAAACCCTTAGATTCGCCATTCAGCTCAGCCTTGAAATGGGCGGTTTGATCCACATTCAAAATGAGATTAAAAACGTTTCTGTTTAGTCAGTTCTACGACTGCTAAAGTGTGTTTGTATGTACATTCGATGTTAACCTGAAGTGTGTGTTTGTCTGTATATGTATCATATATAACTTTTAAATTACAAATAAGTATGTTATATATACAGTGCCCTCCAAAAGTATTGGAACAGTGAGGCGAATTCCTTTATTTTTGCTGTAGACTGAAAACATTTGGGCTTGACATCAAATAATGAACGTGAGACCAGAGATCAACGTTTCAGCTTTTATTTCCAGGTATTTACATCAGGATCTGATGCACAACTAAGAAAATATCACATTTTGTTTGAATCCACCCATTTGTCATGTGATCAAAAGTATTGGAACAGATATACTTAAAACATATTTAAGTGAATAAGACTTAATATTTAGTTGCAAATCCTTTGCTTTCAATAACTGCAGCAAGTCTGTGACCCATTGACGTCACCAAACTTTTGCATTCTTCCTTTTTGATGCTTTCCCAGGCTTTCACTGCAGCCTCTTTCAGTTGTTGTTTGTTTTGTGGGGTTCCTCCCTTCAGTCTCCTCTTAAGCAGGTAAAATGCATGCTCTATAGGGTTTAAGTCTGGAGATTGACTTGGCCAGTCTAATACCTTCCATTTCTTGCCCCTGATGAACTCCTTTGTTGTTTTGGCAGTGTGTTTTGGGTCGTTATCTTGCTGCATGATGAAGGCTCTGCCAATCAGTTTGGTTGCATCTTTCCTTAAATTGGCAGACAAAATGTTTCTGTAGACTTCCGAGTTCATTTTGCTGCTGCCATCATGTGTTACATCCTCAATGAAGATTATTGAGCCCGTCCCAGAAGAAGCCATGCAAGCCCAAGCCATGACATTACCTCCACCGTGTTTCACAGATGAGCTTGTGTGTTTGGGATCATGAGCAGTTCCTTTCTTTCTCCAAACTTTAGCCTTTCCATCACTTTGGTAAAAGTTAATCTTTGTCTCATCAGTCCATAAAACTTTGTCCCAGAATTTTTGAGGTTCATCTCTGTACTTTTTGGCAAATTCCAGCCTGGCCTTCCTATTCTTCTTGCTAATGAGTGGTTTGCATCTTCTGGTGTAGCCCTTGTACTTTTGTTCATGAAGTCTTCTGCGAACAGTAGATAGTGATACCTTCACTCCTGCCATCTGGAGGTTGTTGCTGATCTCACTAACAGTTGTTTTAGGGTCTTTCTTTACAGCTCTCACAATGTTTCTGTCATCAACTGCTGATGTTTTCCTTGGTCTACCTGTTCGACGTCTGTTACTTAGTACACCAGTAGTTTTCTTCTTCTTCAGGACATTCCAAATGGTTGTACTGGCTATGGCCAATGTTTCTGCAATGGCTCTGATTGATTTTCCATCTTCTCTAAGACTCACAATTGCTTGTTTTTCACCCAAAGACAGCGCTCTGGTTTTCATGTTGTTTTCACCTCTGAATACAGTCTGCATAGACAAAACCTATCTTACCCAATCTGAACCTGAGTGTAGACATTCAGTGGTATTTATTGATTGAATAATGTATGTAATAGGACACACCTGGGCAACAAAACACACCTGTCAGTCACATGTTCCAATACTTTTGCTCACGTGACAAATGGGTGGGTTCGAACAAAAAGGTGATATTTTCTAATTTGTGCATCAGATCCTGATGTAAATACCTGGAAATAAAAGCTGAAACGTTGATCTCTGGTTTCACATTCATCGTTTGATGTCAAGCCCAAATGTTTTCAGTTTACAGCAAAAATAAAGGAATTGGCCTCACTGTTCCAATACTTTTGGAGGGCACTGTAACTATATGTTTATGTCGCCCCAGCTTGATTTTACAAATAAAGTAAACCTGTTACTGTATATTGTTATTGTTTCTGTTACTAGTTGGAGACGACGGAGGATGGGGCTTCTTATTCGTATAAGAATAACTTATTTTAGAGTTTCTCTTCCCTGGAACAGATTTCATGTTCCAACCGAGGGGGGCTGGCGCTGTCTTAGTGTCTAGGGCTGCCTCAAATATCCTTTTTGTTCTGCTAAACTGCCGCACTAGTCCACACTTGATCAGTGGAGATCTCGTTCTAATATTACAGTAACTGTTACCTGCTCCTGGCATTCTTTAATTCCCGTTCCCCACACATCCACTGTGGTGTGGGGGGGGGGGGGGGGGGGGGGGGGTTTGAGCTGTCAGCGTCTGTGGTGTGGGGGGGGGGGGGGGGGGGGGGGGGGGGGGGTTTGAGCTGTCAGCGTCTGCCTGGTTGTGGGTCAAGTGGGAAAAATAGACGTCAAGTGGACGTCGATCTGTGACAGTCTGCCAAAGCTGGATCTAGTCGCCAAACGGAACCGGTCTCCATGACAGACAACAGCGGATCCCTCTCCTCACCACCCGGACTGTGATGCTGCGCCGATCACAGTCCCCACCCATTGACCCTTCCCTGCTCTATGACTATGTTTAGTATGTGTTCTGCACCTCTCTTTCACCAACCGTCTCTGGAAGAGGAGATCTCTCACTGAATTGCTCCTCCCACGGTTTCTTCAATTGTTTCTCCTCTATTGAGTTTTTCTGGGAGTTTTCCCTTGTCTTCCTTGAGGGTTTAGGTTGGTTGAGGGGCAGTTCTATGGGCGTATATGAAGCCCTCTGAGACATTGCTTGTAAAAAGGGCAATACAAATACATTTTTAATTGATTTGATTCAATGAGAAGTTGCAGCTGTTGAGGTTAGAAAAATGCACCGGTCAAATACTTGTTTGCCCTGTTAACAGGATCTGCATCCTCCTCTCCTGTCCTGGACGAAAACATACACATACCTCAGCCTCCAATCGCCCCTGTACAGCATAATAACCATACTACACACCTCTGGTAAGGAAGTGTGGCAGTCATGCTGAGAAAACTAACCATGATAAATCCTTCACTTGTTCTTCCTTGTTGAGTCAGCTGAGGAATGTGTAGAGTAGGAATGTACATACACCTTTGATTAGCTGGGCTTTCACAAACACCCGCAATCCTGTGCTTTGGCCCCGGGATCTGATTCCAGCCAATCACTGAACACACAATCTAGATACATTTCAATCCTCCTACCTCACCATCCCGCTGAGAGATACTATCACCTCCACCCCCTCCATAACAAACCGTCTGTTCCCCACACTTACACACGCTCGTTTGCACATTTACAGGTTTTCTCTACACCTTCTGACCTGGTTTTTGAACCTAATGCACACACGCAACACACGCAACACAACACAAACAGCACACATAGTTTGTCTCTGATGTTCGTTGTGGCCTTAGGACTGGTCACAAGGTCATTTGCAGGCCCGCGGCGTCACGCGAGAAAACTGGAAGAGCTGGTTCTAACCCCTGGAGTCATCGCAGCAGTTCTGGCACTCACGTGACGGAGAGAGGCGCGTAAGAGGAAAGGGAACCGAGGGGTCAGGGTCAAGGTATTTTAGACAGGTGACACGTCCTTCGTGTCTTAAAGGAAGCAGGACAAAAGCTCCAGGGCTGTTGAACTCTGACATGTATGAACTGAAACTGAGATGTGCTTCTGAAGAGGATGAGAACCCGGAACTCTTGTCAGTTATGGAAGATTAGGGAGGTGGTAATAGGGAGGTAGTATTTGGAACACGTTCAGGATTCTTTCTGATCCGCAAAGGGCTTTGATGCGGAATTTTGCGTTTCTGTCTGGAACTTTCTCTTGAAATGGTTCTTTTAGTCTCATCTCTTCAAGAAACAGATTTCTTTATACCATACTTAGATTGATACATCATCAACCTCTCCTCAACACAAATTTGTATAATTGCATTACTGGCTTCAGTTGGAAATCTGACGTTTTTATACTTTTCAGACGTTTTTATACTTTTCAGACGTTTTTATGCTATTGCTACACGCTTCTTAAGGAGAAAGAATGACTCCCTATTGTTTCACTAAAGCAGAGAGACCAGAAGAAGAGATGTATGGTAGGAGTTTGAAGACCATCTTCCCCTGGGAACTGGTCCGCCTTTCAAGGGTCCTGAGCCAACCGCTCGGGGTGTCGGGGTCGTGTGATCAGAAGGGTCGCGGAAGGTGTATGACAGTCGGCACGATAGGGGCGGGCCAGTGACCTTTGTTATTGAGTCTGGGCATAGTCCGGGCCTCAGCTACCATACGGAGATAATAGGAAGGCGGTAAATTGAGTTAAATAGGCACCATTGTATAGATCCGTGTCTCTATTAGTCGTGTTTGTTTAGGTCTGGTCACCGCTTTCTTGTCTGTACTTGTTTGTGTAATCGGGCGTAATGTAGAGACCCCTCTATAAGAGGGTTGAAGGGGTCTTGAGAATGTTCTTGACCACAAAGTGCATATAAAACCGCGCAAGACCTTAGATTTGATACAATGGGTTTTAATCATTAAGAATCCAGAGCTCATAACCATGAATAGATGAATGAGGTTAAAACATATAAGTCTAGGCCTTATACATAAACGTGGGCTTCAGCCACGAATCCAGACGCAACAATATTACTTGGCCACAGCTACAGTAGCCTAGTGAGCACTAACAGCCTAAATTAGCCTAACAGCACTAAAACAGCGGCTGAAAGAAAAAGATCAAGGCTTTTGAGAAAAACTGCTAATATCTTCCAGTTATAAAGACTTTGTACCACTGCTTATGTGCTTTGTCGTCCAAATCTGAGATAACAGAACGTTCCTTTTCCTTCCACAGCCCTCAGCATGGACAGACTGCCCTCTAGTGGCGACTTTAAATACTTTCGATTTTCTTGGATGAAAGCGCATACCTTCGATATATATAATAGGACCACCTTATAAGGTGGCGTATTTTCTCAGGTGCGTGTATCTGTTCTTGTTGTTCCACACAGACATGAATATCCCACTCGTTTTTCACACGCTAACCCTAACCTGCGGCAAGTTTTTCTAGGCTAGTTACTGATTTGATCAATAGATCTTGTCTAATGCAGAGAGACATATTTCACCTCACTGATGATGGTTTTCACTGACGATGTGAGGATCAAAGAAGGGACTTGGCACCGTGTCATTACCCCGACTCCAGCTCCCCGAACCCCCCAGGCTTTCTGCATACCTTCCCGGGTTGGTCTGTAGGTGGGGTGCGATCTTATGTTTCCCAATTGGGTCGGTTGGTGGGTGTGTTAACATATTTAAACAGAGGTTCTCCTCCATAGACCTTCACTTCTGATGAGCAAGACATATTTGAAACTCAACCAACAATAGTTGTTGAAGTCGTTTTCTTTAAGAATTCCAGCTGACTTTTGATCAAGATGTCCTCACTGCAGGGTGAACTTGGGGCCATTGACAACCCGTTACGATTTCGTGACCAGGACTACCAAGCACTATTGAAAGCATGCCTCAAGTCCCGTTCGCTTTTTTCCGACCCAACCTTTACCACTGACCAGAAATCCATTGGTATGCCCGTCGACCCTGACCCCAAAAAGGCGATCAAGTGGTTGCGACCCAAGGTAGGATATGATACACAATCAGGCGCTCTTATTTTGTTATGCCACCCAGTATCATATGATCATATACTTCATATATTTTTCAAGGGTGGATTTAGTTGTGTGGGAGTATACAATTTATACCTGGGGTTGGAAACCTATTGTGCTTTGATGACAAGAAAGAGGCTGTGTCAAGGAGCATCAATAAACCCCTACAGAGGCAAGGCCAGGATAGTATGAAAATAGATGCTGCAGTGACTTCCACATATCCTCATAGGCAGAGATTGCAGAGGTGCTAAAAACAGACATTTGCCTGACTTTTGCTCCAGTGTGTTTGGTTAGAATGTGAGGGAACTGTTGAGAGAAGCGGGACCAAGATTGCCAGCGTTAATAAACTTGTGTGGGTAGGGTTGTCGTTTTTGAACACATCCTGTCCCCATTATCTTTGCAGGAGATCAGTCCGACTGCTGTGTTTGTGGAGGGCAGCACTGACACCACTGATATTTGCCAAGGCCAGCTGGGTGAGTGTGTCAGTGTGTGTGTGTGTGTGTGTCAGTGTGAGAGAGAGTGTGTGTGTGTGTGTGTGTGAGATGAAAACACATGCGTGTGGGCCCCCCCCTCTCTCCTGCCTCCCCCGGGGTGAAGGATGCCCTGGGGACATCCGTCTCTTCAGCTAGAAACAATGATTTCAGTTGTTTGTGGTGCTGTTCAATCTGTTCTGTATTGGTGTTTGATGGTGAGAATGTTCTTCTTGCTTGTTTGGGGGCGTTTTGCTCAACTGTGGGTCTGATCCTTGGGGGGTTGAGGGAGGGAAGTCAAGGGGTAGTTTCCAAGAACCCAAAACAGCTGTTTTTTGTTGAACAAGAATGTGTGTGTGTGTTTTGTGTCTGTTAGTGTGTAACTTCTGAGTTAAACCCTTTTTCCAAGAACTGAATCTAGGTGCAGTCATGTCAAATAAAATCAGGTTTGTAGTTCAAATGCTGTGAAGTACTGCCAACGTTTTTGTGAAATAGGTAAGAATGGCAGTCCATTCTATAAGGTCAGTGTGATACTCATAATATGAGACTCGAAAAGAAGCAGTTTGTGTCTATGTCCTCTCCAGGTAACTGTTGGCTCCTGGCTGCCTTGTCCTGTCTCACCATGCACCCCCAGCTCTTTGCAAAGGTGGTACCACCCGATCAGAGCCTGACTGAATCCTATGCTGGTATCTTCCATTTTAGGGTAAGGGTAATGAGCAGCAGAAACTAAAATGTTGTATATAAAATAGTTTTGAATAATAGGTTCACATAAGCAGACAGATCATGAGACATGTTCAAGATACATGCAAAGGGAATGGAAGCGTTCTGTGGTGTTTTGTTGTATTTGTGGTGTTTTGTGGCGTGTGTGGTGTTTTGTGGTGCGTGTGGTGTGTGTGATGTGTGTGGTGTTTTGTGGTGTGTGTGTGGTGTTTTGTGGTGTGTGTGGTGTGTGTGATGTGTGTGGTGTGTGTGATGTGTGTGGTGTTTTGTAATGTGTGTGTGGATGGGGAGGGGGGTTGTAATAAGGCCCAGATAAATAGCTGGTCTAGATGTACTGACGTGCAATTACCCCCCCCCCCCCCCTTTCCCTCACTAACGAGGGAGGTACCTAATTACCCCCCTCCCCCCTCCCCACCCACAGCTACTCAAACAGCTGGGACTCTCGTATACACGCCCACTCATGTAATCACACAACCCACCAGGCCTTCCCATAACCCCCTCACTGCCTCACCATAACACAGCCTCTTGGTAAACATCAGAACGGTTGTGCCTGCTCAGCAGCACTCTTGCTGCACTCTCTGCTACTGTGCGCATCACATCCTTTTCACACATACAGACACACACCCTGTGCGCATCACATCCTTTTCACACATACAGACACACACCCTGTGCGCATCACATCCTTTTCACACATACAGACACACACCCTGTGCGCATCACATCCTTTTCACACATACAGACACACACCCTGTGCGCATCACATCCTTTTCACACATACAGACACACACCCTGTGCGAATCACATCCCTTTCACACGTACAGACACAGGCCCCTCCCCCGCCCGACACCACTCTCTTGACTTGTTATCTTTGCTTCTTCATTGATTGTTATCAGCGAGGACTCCTGCAGGGCACGCTGGTTTAAATCTGATGAGAACGTAATGTTAAAAATAACGTTACAATAACATCACAATGAAGGAATGACTGATGAACTACGATAAAAGTTTATTGCCTGTTTTGCACATATTAGCTTCCATGCTCAGTACTGTCTCAGGCTGCGTGGTATTTACAGTATGTTGGGGGATGAGATCCAGCAGGCCACAGCATGTCCACTTCTCTGAGAGGGAACAGGATACTAAAACACCAAGGCAGACAGATCAGAGATTAGAGACGTAATGAAATCATTATGATGTTGAGAAAGAAAACAAAAGCAGTCAAGAACTAAGTCTGGGGTGTTTATATATTTATCAAATGAAGAAAGATTGCCGATTAGTTTGTGCTCATTGCCTAGTTGTGCTAGTTCTTTGCTTTCGAAGGACAGATTGGGGAGGGCCGATTCAGTGAAGGGTAAGAAGTGATTGAGGGTGGACGTGAATGTGGTCCAGACATGTATATCATACCTTAATGGCTCACTTCACAGAAACACAAGGACAAACAGAATGCAGGCCTGTCGCTACCTGCCCACTGTTGTGCACATGCAATCCCAGGACAGTGCACAGCTACTTGTGAACAGCCACTAATGTCCAGTCCAATGATAGACTGGAGTCCCTGTCTTTGCCTCTCTCTCTCTCTCTCTCTCTCTCTCTCTCTCTCTCTCTCTCTCTCTCTCTCTCTCTCTCTCTCTCTCTCTGTCTCTGTCTCTGTCTCTGTCTCTGTCTCTCTCTCTTTCTCTCTCTCTAAAGACGTCAGCGTCATTCCAACTCGACCCTCCCTGTTTCCCTCCCTGGCTTCTCTCACCTCCTCGTCCTCCTCTTCCCACCTCTTCGTCTCCTCCCTGTCTTCTTCTGCAGTTCTGGCAGTATGGTGAGTGGGTGGAGGTGGTGGTGGATGACAAGTTGCCAGTGCGTGGAGACCGTCTGCTGTTTGGATACTCTTGCACCCGGGATGAGTTCTGGAGCGCCCTGTTGGAGAAGGCCTACGCCAAGTCAGTCTGTGGCATATGTGTCTGTGTGTGTAATGTCTGACATCATCCATCTGTGGAGGAATGTCTGAGGGTGTGTGTACATGCTGAGTGTGTATGTGTGTGTGTGCGCAGACTGATTGGTTCCTACGCCAGTCTGAAGGGGGGTAACATCTCTGAGGGCATGGAAGACTTTACAGGGGGCATAGCCAGTTCCCTCCACACCTCCACCCGCACCCCCCAGGTCCTCTGGAGAGCCCTGCACGGGGCCCTGGGGCGCGGGAGTCTGCTCAGCTGCTTCATACATGTGGGTACACACACACACACACAGGTACACACCTACACACACACACACACACACACAGGTACACACCTACACACACATATACACACACAGGTATACACGCACACACACCTACACAGGTACAGGTACACACACAGGTACACACACGGGTACACACACACATAAACACACACACAGGTACACACCTACACACACATATACACACACAGGTATACACGCACACACACCTACACAGGTACAGGTACACACACAGGTACACACACGGGTACACACACACATAAACACACACACAGGTACACACACACACACACAGGTACTTACATACACCCAGGTACAAGGACACACTCAGGTACACGCACACATACCCAGGCATAAACACCCACTGACACACACACACACATATCAAAGTACAAAAACACACACCCAGGCACACACAAATCTGACGTAAGCAAAAGTGTACGTACAGGCAAAATACAAATACACACCCACACATTGCTTACTACTTTGGGTCTTCCATTTACAGGCGAGCAACGTGCATGAGGTTGGCACGGTGACCACGGAGGGACTGGTGAAAGGCCATGCGTACGCCATCACAGACACAGACGTGGTGAGCAGCAGACGGAACCAGGCTGAGCTCCACTGCTAGACACAGCTGCACATTTACATGTAGTCATTTAGCAGACGCTCTTATCCAGAGCGATTTACAGTAAGTACAGGGACATTCCCCTCGAGGCAAGTAGGGTGAAGTGCCTTGCCCAAGGACACAACGTCATTTGGCATGGCCGGGAATTGAACTGGCAACCTTCTGATTGGTAGCCCGATTCCCTAACCGCTCAGCCATCTGAGCCCCCTGCACCCCACCTCTGTGTGCGCTGACTGGGAGAGGGACTGTGAGGCATAGTGGCCATCTTTGTTGTGTTTGTGCTCCAGGTGAAGAAGAAGACAGCAGGTGATGTTCTCTTGCTGAGACTGAGGAACCCCTGGGGCTTCGTCGAGTACAGTGGGGCCTGGAGCGACAGGTGAGGAGACCTGTGTGTGTGAGGATGTGTGTGTGTGAGGATGTGTGTGTGTGAGGATGTGTGTGTGTGGATGTGTGTGTGTGGATGTGGGTGTGTGGATGTGGGTGTGTGGATGTGTCTGTGTGTGTGGATGTGTGTGTGTGGATGTGGGTGTGTGGATGTGTCTGTGTGGATGTGTCTGTGTGTGTGGATGTGTGTGTGTGGATGTGTGTGTGTGGATGTGGGTGTGTGGATGTGTCTGTGTGTGTGGATGTGTGTGTGTGGATGTGGGTGTGTGGATGTGTCTGTGTGGATGTGTCTGTGTGGATGTGTGTGTGTGAGGATGTGTGTGTGTGAGGATGTGTGTGTGTGGATGTGTGTGTGTGGATGTGGGTGTGTGGATGTGGGTGTGTGGATGTGTCTGTGTGTGTGGATGTGTGTGTGTGGATGTGGGTGTGTGGATGTGTCTGTGTGTGTGGATGTGTGTGGGTGGATGTGTGTGTGTGGATGTGGGTGTGTGGATGTGTCTGTGTGTGTGGATGTGTGTGTGTGGATGTGTGTGTGTGGATGTGGGTGTGTGGATGTGTCTGTGTGGATGTGTGTGTGTGGATGTGTGTGTGTGAGGATGTGTGTGTGAGGATGTGTGTGTGTGGATGTGGGTGTGTGGATGTGTCTGTGTGTGTGAGGATGTGTGTGTGAGGATGTGTGTGTGTGGATGTGGGAGTGTGGATGTGTCTGTGTGTGTGGATGTGTGTGTGTGTGGATCCTTTTTCAGTCATCTCTGGTGTGCGTGTGTCGATTGTTCCCTCAGTCATCTCTGGTGTGCGTGTGTCGATTGTTCCCTCAGTCATCTCTGGTGTGCGTGTGTCGATTGTTCCCTCAGTCATCTCTGGTGTGCGTGTGTCGATTGTTCCTTCAGTCATCTCTGGTGTGCGTGTGTCGATTGTTCCTTCAGTCATCTCTGGTGTGCGTGTGTCGATTGTTCCCTCAGTCATCTCTGGTGTGCGTGTGTCGATTGTTCCTTCAGTCATCTCTGGTGTGCGTGTGTGTGTCCCCCTGCAGATCTAAAGACTGGGACAATGTAGACCGTGCAGAGATAACCAGGCTGAAACTGAAGAAGACAGAGGATGGAGAATTCTGGTAGGAGAAGTAGACACCATACAGCGCCAGCCCAGTGTCCTTAAGCCTCCTGAGTTTGTGTGTGCGTGATGTTTGTGTGGTGTATGTGATGTGTCTGTGTAATGTGTTTGTGTGTAATGTTTGTGTGTGTGTGCATCAGGATCAGTGCAGAGGATTTCAGTAAGCTGTTTGACACAGTGGAGCTGTGCAGCATGAACCCAGACTCTCTGGCTGAGGGGGAGCCGCCCTCCGGTGGCTGGGCCCTCAGCTCCCACAAAGGATCCTGGGTACCAGGAAGCACCGCAGGGGGCAGCCGACGATTCCGCCGTGAGTGTGTGTCTGTGTCTGTGGGTGTGGGTGTGGGTGTCGCACATTGTCAACACAGGCAGTCTTTCGTTACCATATATTTAGTTTCGCAACTTTTATCTCAGCCCTCTACTTAACGGTACCCTATCTCTCTCTCCCTCTCCTCTCTCTCTTTGTCTCTCTCCCCCTCTCTCTCTCCTTCTCTCTCTCTCCTTGTCTGTCTCCCCCTCTCTCTCCTTCTCTCTCTATTTGTCTTTCCTTGTCCAGGATCGTTCTGTAAGAACCCCCAGTTCCAGCTGGTTCTCTCTGAGCAGGACAAGATGGACGACGAGGACGAGGTGGAGGAGGAGGAGGACGCCGACGGGGAGGAGGACGAGGTTCCCGCTGAGCTGACCCCAGAGGAGAAGACGGCCGCGGAGAAGCTGAAGGAGAAGGGCAAGCACTGCACCGTGCTGCTGGAGCTTCTGCAGAAGGACAGGAGGCTGAATAACAACGTCAACTTCCTCTACATCTCCTTCCACGTCTACAGGGTGAGAGAGGGGGACGAGAGAGGGACACATCGAGAGGAGGAGGGAGGAGGGTGGATCTATTCAGTGACACACCCTTGCTTCATTCTTCGTTTTTATTCTCGTTGCAGGTTCCTCCTGAGGTGAGCATCTTTCTGAGAACCGTCTCAGTACCACTCAGAATTCACATCAGAACCATCTCAGTACCACTCAGTATCCACATCAGAACCATCTCAGTACCACTCAGTATCCACATCAGAACCATCTCAGTACCACTCAGTATCCACATCAGATTTCTGACCCGCTCCCTGCCTCCCTGCCTCCCTGCCTCCCTGCCTCCCTGACTCCCTGACTCCCTGACTCCCTGCCTCCCTGACTCCCTGACTCCCTGCCTCCCTGCCTCCCTGCCTCCCTGCCTCCCTGACTCCCTGACTCCCTGTCTCCCTGACTCCCTGACTCCCTGCCTCCCTGACTCCCTGACTCCCTGCCTCCCTGACTCCCTGACTCCCTGTCTCCCTGACTCCCTGCCTCCCTGACTCCCTGCCTCCCTGACTCCCTGCCTCCCTGACTCCCTGACTCCCTGTCTCCCTGACTCCCTGCCTCCCTGACTCCCTGACTCCCTGCCTCCCTGACTCCCTGACTCCCTGCCTCCCTGCCTCCCTGACTCCCTGCCTCCCTGACTCCCTGCCTCCCTGCCTCCCTGACTCCCTGTCTCCCTGACTCCCTGCCTCCCTGCCTCCCTGCTCCTTGTCCTGCTTAGATGGAGGGTGTTTGTCTGGACCAGAACTTCTTCTCCAGCCAGAAGCCTATTGCTCGTTCTGGGAAGTAC